>NC_132878.1:25817424-25824924 GCF_030463535.1 Salminus brasiliensis
TCAGGTCCTGGTTGCAGAAGAGTCCACCCCAGCCCTCCTTGCACACACACTGCCATGGCTGCGTGCAGGTGCCATGGAGACAGCCTGGGTGCCTCACACACTCACTGCAGGAAGGGCCCTGCCAGCCCAGACGACACTTACACTCCCCAGGAGACTCACAGTAACCGTGGCGATCGCTGCAGTCGGCTGAGCAGATGGCTGTAGAAGGAGAGAGGCAGAGGGGTTATAGAGACACACACACAAACTAGGGGGGATAAGTATCTATACATAATAATATCACCCACATATATTATGTATCTGTAAATACCTATATGCAATAATATTATAACCACATGTACTACATATGATACGTATATATATATATATATATATATATATATATATATATATATATACACACAAACACATATGCAAACATTATATATACATATATAAATGTCTATGTGATGTGTGTGTGTGTGTGTGTGTGTAAATTTGTACACTTTACAAAGTAGTTGCTGGTAGAAAATCAGTGCATACTGAACCTTAAAATTATACAAAAACGAACACACTCTCCCTCACAAATACACACACACACACACACACACACACACGCCACGCCCCTAGTGTATAAGAGCAGATGAATGGGAGTGTTAAGTGCTGAGACCGGCAGCTGGTGAGCTGACAGGCTTTTGTGTCTGTGATCACACACACACACACACACACACACACACACACACGCCAAACGAGTCTCCAGCATGTGTTCAGTGAGTCCTATGCTCTGCTCCTATTGTTTAGGTGAACAAAAGAACTCAACGAGCTTCCTGCACACACACACACACACTCAAATTTTACCCCACACCCTCATCTTTACATACACACTAGATGAAATACACACACATACACACAGACTCAATTCCAAAGCTGATGTTTAAGGTAGATAAGATTCAGAGCTGCGGTTCAGATTTCAACACACTCATATACACATACATGCTCTCAGTCACTGACAAGAAAGTCATTCACTCACAGAAACACACACTCACAAAGACAGGACCAGACACAAGATCCTTTGCAGACTATGCAGACTTGGCCATCTGACACACACAGAGACAGACACACACACATACACACATTTAAACACAAATACACAGAATCTCTAAAATACCAGTACAAGTCAGCCAAATTGGCCCTCACAGGTCCATGCACAGGTCAAAAGAGTCTTCAGGCAATATCTATGCTGCATACACGTGAAAACGTGTTCAATGATAGTGCTATATTTTGTATACATACACTGTATGTATTTCTATTACCAATCACATTACAAAGTTAGCCCTACTTCCTGTCTTTTGGCCTGCAGTGCAGGTCCTGTTACAGTTCAGGGACCTTTAGACTCATTTCTCTGTCCAGTGCTGAAGTAGAGTAGCAGGTGTTTACTCACGGTCAGAACAGTAGTCCCCCTGCCAGCCCTCTAGACACTCTTTGTTCCCATTTTCGTCGCAGGTGTAGTGGCCCAGTGTGTCGTCCCGAGGCCGGCAGTAGTCAGAGCACGCATCTCCATAATAAAACTCATCGCAGAAAACGTGGTAGGAGTAGCGCAGTTCACTCTGTTCTCCAAAATGGACGTCCTGGGACCAGTCCTCACCGATGGCCAAACGCCGGCGTGTCGCCAAACGACTTATCAGGTTATTCTGGTTCTCTGTAAAAGATACACACACTTTTAAAACCACGGTGATGCATAATGTTTGGGTACACAGTGACCCCTAAGGACCATTTTAGTGGATTTCAGTTTTTTAGGGAACAGGTATTATTGTATCGTGAATGAGAACCTTCAAGCCTTTAAACTCCTAGAAACATGTACCTGAGCCAGAACGTTTAAGAGTGAATATGAGTTACTGGGTCAGAACCCCAAACACAGAATAAGTCCTTGCTGTAAAGAGCACTGTGGAGAAAATGAGATTGCCCACCTGTGTGGTCAGGATGCTCCTTGGGCGACTCTGCATTCCATGCTTCAATGATCAGAGAAAATGTTCCCTGAAATGAGAAGTGCATTACACAAAAGATGAATGGGTGGAACTGAATAAAACATATAGACTACAACTATAAAGCTAATCAATTATGCCAAGTGTTTTAGATTTTTCTATGAAAGGTTCCTGATAGATCAGGCTTATAACTGACTCTCTCACTCACTCATGTTTAGCAGGCTGATGATTCTCCATAAGGGGTTGCTATTATTATTCAGAGTGGTGCTTCACATCAATGACACTGTGTGCCCTTGCTTTCTATTAATTTATGATTTCACTGCTTGTTTTTGTCCGACTGTAATGCAGACTGTGATTGGTTAGAACCTATAAGAAGCTATATATGGGAGTTTGAATTTGGAATTTGTTTATTAACGTGCCAGGTGAACATTTTCATCTGTGTTTTGTCGTATTGATGAGATTTCGGTACTGAAATGAAATTTGAGGTGGGTGAGTCATCATACCGGCCACTTGAAGTGAAAAGGCACACGGATGGCGGCACTATTGGCGATGGCGCTGTGTTCAGCCCTCATCACGCCTGTCTGTCCTGTCCCAAAGGTGCATGGAGGATCGGCGGAAATGACATCTTCAGAGTGCTTTAGGCAAATGCGGAAGAAGATGTTGCAGTCACGAGGCCGCCTGCAGAAGCGACGCGTCGTGCTAAACGCATGAACCTTAAGCTCAAACACGCCTGAGGACGCCACCTAATGATAAGACAGAGCATTGCACATGTGAGAAGAGACATAAAATGGCTAAAGAAAACATTAGAAATAAATAAATAAATAAAAAGGTAAAAGTACAATTCATAATATAATATTTTAGCACAACAGTATTATTATGTAATCATTATCTAATACATTTCTGCAGTACAATGTATCACTGATTCTTAAAATGAACTTTGACAATAGTACAGTTTGTGTATGCATAAATGACACAAGACATAGGAATACAACATGTACTTTTTTACAGTATATATATACTATATTAATATTATTAGTATTACTATATACATATACCAATATTTTATAGTATCTAATGAAGCAAATTTATTAAGCTTATTTTACAATACAATGTAAACCAATATGACATTTTCAGACACTTTAATAAGTTGATGTGTTGTATCTAGTTACTAAAACACCAATAACTGCAGCGCAGACGTCCTATCCCTTTTCTAAAAATCTGAATAGAAGCAAGCATCCCTGTTGAACTGACCAGATGCAGTAGCCAGAGAGGCAGGAGGCAACACAGAGCTACATTAGCCATATCTCCTCAGGTCCTGAGCCAAAACAACGTCATCCGATGTGTAATCCCACAGTTCCACTGAAAGCTCCTTTAAAACATCCGTGTAGCTCCAACTGAGGTAGTCAGTATCCAAACGTCCAGCCCCCTCTGTGCTCTGATGTCCTCTTCACGTTGCTCTTGCTTCTTTAGTCTTGAGCCAGAACTGAATGGGGCAGGTTTATATACCCCCACTGCCCAGCCCCCTGCTATGATGTCACAATCAGGGTGCAAAGGAGGGGCGAGAGGAGAGGGCACATGCAGTGATGAGCGCAAGTACTGACATAAGGAAAGGAAATGTAAGCAAATGCTAACATTACCCAGCTTTGATTAACATTGTCTGTTTTGATATACAATAATCTTATACTTTAGCCTCATATTCAGCTTAAGGACTGACACTGAAACTCCACAGTACCAAATGGCCGGGCACTGACCGCTTTCCTACATGATCTCAATACTTTCTTCTCACTGTATGCAATGGTGGATGTGTTTGAAGGATCTCTTTTTATTATTATTTAGTGAATAAACCCAAGCAATGACTTGATCTGCAAACAAGACAATGTGAAACCCTCACTGTTCACCAAAGGATGAGTGGGTGTACGGTGTAAGGAAGCTCAGGTGATGTCACAGCAATTGAGAGCTTGTGGGCCTGGGTTGGGAAACGTGTAGAAAAGTAAAACCCGACCACTGTGAGAGGTATGTATGTGGAAAATGGACAAATGCTTGGGAGGCTGTTCATCTAGACCATTTTAAGAGAATATTCAGTAAATATAAGAGAGTGTGGTGGCCATCGAGGACAGAGGACATACACAACACTGACATACACTTTTCATGTGTGTTTTTTGTGTTGTCATTAGATTTTGTGGTGTGTATCAGTGATTATTACAAAATAAGTGCAATACACATATTTTGAGCCACTATTTGGCTGCCAGTACCTAAAAACCTACTGACAAACTAACAATATCACCAACTAACTAACTAGCATGCACTATTAAAAGTAGATCCAGTTTAGTAGTACAGCTTTGCATGTTCAGGCTACTGCCCAGTCCAACAAAGGTCAATTAAAATGAGCCTTTTTTCAGTTCTTTTTCTTATTTTGTTTTAATTAGCATCACTGCTAAATGCTAATTGTGGCTAGGAGTATAATGACCTGCCTGTGCCAGTGAGCTATTTGTTCTCTGAAGTTGAAGTCTAAAGTCTTCCTCTGTTCTCTAACCGGAAGAAGAAATGCTGAAAGAAAGAAAGAAAGAAAGAAAGAAGAGAGATGGGGGTGGGTAAGTGTGAGGTAAGTGGCTCCACCCACTATCCCATTCAATTTGGCTGGAGTAATTACCCCGGCGCGTGCTTCGGCCTCATCTGCTCTTTGTGTGTGTGTATGTGTGTGTGTGTGTGTGCAGGGTAGTCTTTTGTGGTGTGGCTTTTCGGGGGGTGGTGAAGCACAGACTGTGTTGGGGGTTGGTAGAGGGGTGGATCGTGTGTGTGCTTTTGTCAGGGTCCACGCGCACAGCTGTATGATAATAGGCAGCACATGGTCAACTATTGTCCGCCTCCTGAACGCCCGGCCCATACAGCATCTGTTCCTGCGACTGGACGCTCCCCTATTAACGACACACATGCGCACACATACACACACACGCACATGCACATGTAATTACCACAGCATATTTGATTTCAGCACAACTGCTAGGACATGCTTTACTGATGACTCGTCAAACACTGGCCTGAAATGACATACTGTTGTATGGTAATATCTGTATGACTGATCATTATCATTATTATTTTTATCCTTAGATGAAAGTTTAAAAGTCTGAGCTGCAGAGCCCATAGAAAACCAGATAAATACACCGTCACTAATGTTTCAACATTTTTACAATATCAAAAACTTAACTTAAAACTATGGGCCTACGTAGCAGGAAGAAAGAATTAGACCAATGTTGTCCCAATCACACTCTGCCTCAGTGCTAAGAACACATACACTACTCAAATGTCAGAAATTTAACATACACAACTGGTCAGCCCAAGAGAAAGAAGTGCCTAGTGCAGTATGTGATGGAAAGACTCCACGTTAGTGAATAATTTACTCTCTAAAACACAGACTTCTTACAGCTTCTTAAAGCAGGCTGAAGATTTGGGTTTGAGCCAGTTAAATGCAGAAAAATAAGTGTGTGTGTGTGTGTGTGTATGTGTGCTAGAGATGGTTCTTATCCTGAGTTGGCCTCCGTGCTGTATTGTCATTATAATGAGTGAAGCGTGCCTCTATGATCTCTTTAATACTGCTCTAAAAACATAAACACCAGAATCAGCACACGCACCCCCCCACACACACACATTTACCATTTCTAATAATTATTCTACATATAATACTTCTTCATTATTTTTATCATGTACATTAACATTAATAAAAACAATAAAAATAACTAACTATTTCTGTAATTATTGTGTATTTTTTCTGTATAATTATTATTATTGCTTTTGTAGTTAAGTGTTACATGTAGTTGTTAATACAAAAATAACAAAACACAGTATAAGCCTGTCATGAACAAACTTTAAGGGAAGTGCTATTACTACTATTACTACTATTTATTATTATTATTATTAGTAGTAGTAGTAGTAGTAGTAGTAATGTTATTTGTTAGTAGTGGTATTTGCACAAAAGTAATGATATATCACAATATACCCCCCCCCACAGTAACATAACAACAACAACAATAATAATATTAATAATAATAATAATAATAATAATAATAACAATAACTTAAGTGTTTGAGCATATATTATGTTCATTCTTATTATTGTCATGATTGGAGACCCTGTTGTGAGGTGAATTTGACCACCCATACAGGATGCTGTGTGTGTGCTGGGTCAATTTCTTGGGTGCGTTTCCTCTGCCACTGTACTGGGTGTCTAGCATTTAGTCTGTTTGTGTGTAGATGTGTGTGTGTGTGTGAGCAGCAGATGGGTAGTGACTGTGATTTCTGGCCTGTAGGGGGTGGAGGTCCCTTGAGGGGTGACACAAGCGTGGCAAGAGCATGGGAAAGCGAGGGGACAGAGGAACCTACCCTACACACACACATACACACATATGGATGACTTTACATTTCTATACACTCATTTGCATACCAGCACCTACAGAGAGAAGAGCAGAGGTAATTACAGCAGCATAAAATCACCCTCCAATGAAATTGTTATTAGTTTAGTGAAACAATGACTCAAGTGGAAGGAGAAAGAAGGTAAAGAAGACTGAGGTCTAACCACTTACTGAGTGCTGGGAGATGTGAGCAACAGTATAGCAGGCTAGGGGGTATTCCAGAAAGCAGGCTTTCTTAGTTAGCCAGATTATGTAAACCTAAAATCAAAACCCAAAGTTTGTTCAATAGAAATGTGCCTCAGCTCTTCCCCAATTAGACAGGCAAGTTGGACAGGTTATCCGGCTAAACGGAGAAAGCCTGCTTTCTGAAGTACTCCCAAGAGCTAAAAACAACCCAACAGAATAAAACTAAACCCTGAAGAAGAATTAGGAACTAAAATTTAGACTAGACTAAAATGGAACTAAGAAGATGTAGATTCATGTTCTTATAAATGAACTCCAGCAGAATTCAGAAGCATTATCATACTGTAGTTTTGTGAACTAGTGCTATAGTACTAGAGTCAAGTCTAGAAATGTTTTTCTATTGTATTGGACTTTATAGTAATAGCCCTCAGACCTGCCTTGGTCTCAACTTGTTCTGGTCTTGATAGTATTTGTAGTTAGACTTGCCTTGGTCTCAATTTAGTCTTGGTCTCGATAGTATTTGTATTTGGACTTGCCATCATCTCAACTTGTCTTGATCTTTATAGTATTTTAAAATCCTGAGTGAAGTAAAAACAAGCACTTTATTGGGGTTCAGAAGCGTAAATTCAGTAAATGAAACTAGTTCCTACACATCACTGGAAAAACACACACATTACACAACATGCATTACACACAACAACAAAATCACACATGATCTCTGTCAACAGGCAGACAGAGTGCACACACTCCTCTGCTTCCTCGATAGATGTGACCTCACACACTCATAGGGATTCTATTTCCATTTTTCTTCCCAATCACACACACACACACACGTCATGGCATCTGTCTGGCCTGCAGATCAGCTCCCTCAGGATATGGATCCCCCCACCCCACCCCCCCCCCCCACACACACACACAGAAATGCACACACACTCCATCTGCCTGCCTCAGAAC